>NW_027278744.1:0-20000 GCF_046629955.1 Centroberyx affinis | reverse complement strand
GATCCCAGCGGTCTGGAAACAGCAGAGTTGGACTGCAGTTCATCTGATAACCAGAGTTTTAAATGTTAAAGTAGTAAGAGGTAGTGTTATGAAGCGGCCAGGAGCCTGGCAGATGTTTCTTCATGTCTTCTTGTTGTGCCGCTCTGCAGAAGATCGAGGCTCGAGTGGCAGCAGATGAAGACCTGAAGCTGGCCGACCTGCTGAAGTATTACCTGAGGGAGTCACAAGCTGCTAAGGTTGGTTCAGGTCTTAGTGACTGTCTCTGCTTAGTGATGTTAAGGCTTTGGTCACAGGCTACAGGTAGAGTCAGAGGCTCCGCCCACAACATCAACATACACGCCAGAGATCAGCCAATCATCATCGCTTACATCACCGATCCAATCACAGAGCCTGAGGTCAGCACAAGACTGATGTGATGATGTCATGTGTTGCAGGACCTGCTGTACCGGAGGGGGCGGGCTCTGGTGGACTATGAGAACGCTAACAAAGCTCTGGATAAAGCCAGAGCCAAGAACCGAGATGTTCTGCAGGCCGAGACCAGCCAGCAGCTCTGCTGCCACAAGTTCGAGAAGATCTCCGAGTCCGCCAAGCAAGGTCTGTCTGCGGTGTTGTAGTCTAGTCACCAAACCTTGAGTCCAAGTCCTCAGTGTTCAGATCAGAGTCCAAGTCCGGCCGAGTCACCGAGGTCATGTCCGAGTCGAGTCTCCAGTTCTCAGCACTCGAGTCCGATTCTCCAGTTAGAGTTCAGTAATCCTGCTAGAACAGCCTTTTCCTCTATTGCCCTTCTACATATTTTACAGTTGGCTCTACTTTCAGTCCAGTTCACGTAAAGTCCATAGAACTGAAGCTCACAGTACGAGGTCGAGCATCTTCCTCTTCCTCTGTCACTAGAGAGACGATCTGTTCATCCTCCTGTCAGTGTTTGTGTTGTCAGATAAATGTTCAGCCGATACCGTGAACCAACCAGATCAGGGGCAAATTTAAGGAAATGCTGAAAAGATGTGGAGCCGAGTCTGAGGGTATCAAGTCCGAGTCTGAGTCATCAATATTCAAGTCCGAGTCCAAGCTAAGACTCGTCAAAATTGCGATGCGGTCTGTCTGTCGGTTTTCTTGCAGGTTCTGTCTGTCTGTTTCTGGGTAGTAACGGTGTTTTCTGTTCCAGAGCTCATAGACTTCAAGACGAGACGAGTCGCAGCGTTCAGGAAGAACCTGGTGGAGCTGGCAGAGCTGGAGCTCAAACACGCCAAGGTACTGAACCCTGAACCCTGAACCCTACAGACTGAACCCTGAACCCTAACCCTACAGACTGAACCCTGAACCCTGCAGACTGAACCCTGAACCCTACAGACTGAACCCTGAACCCTGAACCCTGACCCTACAGACTGAACCCTACAGACTGAACCCTGAACACTACAGACTGAACCCTGACCCTACAGACTGAACCCTAACCCTACAGACTGAACCCTGAACCCTACAGACTGAACCCTGAACCCTACAGACTGAACCCTGAACCCTACAGACTGAACCCTGAACCCTACAGACTGAACCCTGAACCCTACAGACTGAACCTTACAGACTGAACCCTGACCCTACAGACTGAACCTTACAGACTGAACCCTGACCCTACAGACTGAACCCTGAACCCTACAGACTGAACCCTGAACCCTACAGACTGAACCCTGCACCCCGACACAAACCCTGCACCCTAATCCTGCACCCCAACACGAACCCTGAACCCCAGCACGAACCCTGCACCCTAATCCTGAACCCGAACCCTGCACCCTAATCCTGAACCCGAACCCTGAACCCTGCATCCAAACCCTGCACCCCAACATCAACCCTACACCCGAATCTTGCACCCCAACATAAACCCTGCACCCTAATCCTGCACCCCAACACGAACCCTGCACTCTAACACGAACCCTGAACCCTAAACACTGAACACTAACTCATGAAAAAAGGAGAGTGTCTGTTTTCACTCTTCAGTTCTGCCTCAGTCTGAACAGTGAGAATCCAATCATCGGATGTCGAGTTTACATAAGCTGTCCCGGTGGCGGCCATGTTGTCTGAGTGCCACAGGTTTGAACCCGCTGCCTAAAGCCTCCTCTGTCCCGCAGGGGAACCTCCAGCTGCTGCAGAGCTGTCTGGGCGTCCTGAAAGGCGACACCTAACCGTCTGGCCCCGCCCACATCCAGCTGGACACGCCCCCTCGCCACGGCCCCGCCCAGGTCCAGCTGGACACGCCCCCCCTGTCGCGGCGCCCGGACGGACAGACGGCACCGAGAACCATGGAACAAGAGATTCTGGAGCGGAGGGTTGAAATGTAAAGGAAGTCTGTAGTCTTCATCACTACTGAGACATGCTCCTCCTCCTCCTCTTCCTCCTTCCCCTCTTCCTCCACTTCCCCCTCCTCTTCCCCTCTGTCCTTTTCGTCCTCCTCCTCTTCCTCCAACTCACACTACATGATTTATGACCTAATTTAAACCCAGTAGACCACACTGGTTCTACTGGTACAGGACCAGTACTTTGGTTTTCCAGTGTAGATCCACAGCAGCCAGTTGACTGGTACCGGAAGAAGTGGTTCTCTCCCAGTGGAGAGAACTCTCTCCCAGTTCTCTCCCATCAGGCTGGATCCATCAGGTTGGATCCGTCAGATTAGATCCCTCAGACTGGATCCACCAGACTGGACCCTCCAAACTAGATCCATCAGACTGGATCCTCCAGACTGGATCCATCAGACTGGATCCTCCACACTAGATCCATCAGACTGGATCCATCAGACTGGATCCTCCAGGTCTGTTGGATCCAGTCTGAATCTGGTCCAGATCCTGTAGTGTGTCTGTCTCTCCTTCCTGTCCACAGATGGTTTTAATGTTCTGCCGCTAGTTAACCGTCGTCTCCATGTTGATCTGTCTTCTTCTTCTTCTTCTTCTTCTGTTTCTGATTCTGTTTCTTCTTCTGATTCAGTTTTTGATTCATGTTGTTTTGTTGGTTTGTGACGGGCGTTTGGTGTCGGTAAACTTCCTGTGATGCTGCTCTGTTACGGCGTTTGAGTCCAGCTCATTGTTACCATTATTAAAGTGTATTGTCACTAAAAAGCCTTGTACATGTTTGTATTAGTTATTAATGAACCGCTAATCATCATCATCTTCATCATCATCCTCATCATCTCACTGATACTAAGCTGTTTCCTTTCTTTCTTTTTGAATCGTTTCTTACAGTCTGTTGTCTGCAGACGGTCTGCTTCAGTATGTTTGCCTTAATGTAGATTTGCTCCTGTCAATTATTGTAAAGAAAAACCACAAATGAATACATGAATTTGTTTTTTTTTTTCCCATTTTTTTTTTAAAGTGCACTGTATATGAATGTTTTTTCACTCTTATGTGACCAAAGCTTCCATTAATCAAGATGGAGACACGCTGAAACAAACAGTAATGAGAATAAAAAAAAAAAAAAAAAGATGATTATGAAATTCACATTTTGTCGTCAGATCGGCTCGTCGTCTCTCCGGTCGGTCGGTTTCCGGATGTTTCCGGCCGCCTGTCTGTACCGCTCATACTGACACTCAATAAACCAATGGACACTTTCTTAAACCCTCCCTGTGTGAAGCTGTGTGGAGATGTGTGACTGATGAGGGTTTATTTCACTCTAGGGCCGCAACTAACCATTATTTTCATTATCGTTTTATTAATTGATTAATCATTTAGTCTGTAAAATGTCTAAATGAATGCCAGAAGTCCAGCACAGTTTCCGGAGTCCAAAGTGATTCTTTAGGTTTCTTCCTCGGTCTGAGCAGCAGTCAAAAAACCCACAAAGGATTCATTTAATAATAATGAGATGAAACGGAGAAAAGCAGCAAATCTGTGAAGCTGCAACCAGAAAATATTTGGAGTTTTTACTGATAAATGACTAAAACGATGAATCAATTATACAAATTATAATAGATTAGGAGTTAATTTTTTCAATTCTGTTGGCTTCACAAGGAAAAACTACTGGAGTATTTTACTGATCCTGGATCTGCTTAGAGATCATACATAGAGAAACTGGCTACACGAATATCAGCGTTGTTATGTACAGTTCATTAAATAGATAATAACACAAATAGCAGCATTATTATGTATGATTCATTAAATAGATAATAACGTATCTCCCGCGAGTATATGTGACGTCACTGCAGCTTCCCTCCACAGCAGCGGGCGGCAGCAGAGAGCCGGTGGACTCAGGCAGCTTCTTCGTTGGTATGAGGTGCGTCAAGCAACCGGGATATAACTGGAAGTCAGGTGATTCTTCAGAATAAAAGAATAAAAGTTGTCATTGGTGGACGTATTGAGTTTTACAGAACAACAAAAATTGTTGTGAAATATTCACTGGAATCGTCCGATAACATGTGGAGTTAAACTAAAGCTGTAAAATAGATGTTAAACAGATTATATTGCATTATGAGAATGATATTGTTATGATACTGGGTAGTTAAGGCTTCTTTCTTCAGCCTTTAGGAACAATTTGTTCTACAGCTATTGGTTAACAAAGACTTTTTAACATCGGAGACCTGCCCCAGTGTTTTGACACACAGCATGTTTAGTAGTTGAGTCTTTCTTTGTGTATTTCTGCTGCCTGATATATTTGGCATCTTGCATATGCCAATATGGCTAAACATATGTGCTGTAAAGAGACATTTTGGGGAAGAAATGTTAAGATTCTTCTTCAAATATATTCTTTCCTTTACTTTGGTTCTTCGTCTTACTCACAAAACAACAAAACGTAATAAAAACTGTTCAAACACGTGGGCGTTGGTGAAGCTTTTATTTTGAAAGTTGTAACCGGAAAGCTGATCTATCAACTCGTAACTTGACGGTGGTGTGAGTGTGATGCGGCGCTGAACCAGCGGACTGATCTGACCAGAGGATTTCTAGTTTCTGTTAAAATGAGTTCTATCGGCACCGGGGTGAGCGGGTTTTATCTTTTATCTGCATGTTACTGATCCGTCTGTCTGGAGGAATAACGAGCAGTTCTGCTGTGAACTGTAACATTCATAACAACTTGCCTGCTGTTAGCTAGCATGTTAGCCTGCTGAGTCACAGTGAGGCCAGGCTAGCTAGCCGAGCTAAGCTAGGTAGCTAAAAGGAAATTGAAAGTAGAATGTACAGAGCTTTTAGTTCAGCTCGTGCGTCTGTATGAAGGTTTAAAACCAACAGCAACATGAAGCAGAAGCACTATGTAATTCCGAAGTCTACGTTAGGTCGGTAACGTTAGGTAGAGGTAGATCATGGTAAATATAATGCTTTGTACAAATCAGTGACACACTGTCTGTGCTGAGCAGGAACAGGATCACTAGCCCCGATACGTGCCCGTTTGTCTATTCACGCCAAACTCCATTCAAAATTCTGTCAGTTTTACATTTTCGTTCGTATCGGCAGACGTACGCTCCTTGTAGAACATGACTGAAGACTGTTTAGGAACATTTAGGGTCTTTTGGTAAGTTCGGCACACACCTGGTCCACCAAGCAGCATTTATTTCAACACAACTTGTGTGTTGTACAGTGGTTCACGCTGCTCGCTGTCGCCCTCCTGAGTGTTTTGGTGGAAGAAGACGGTGAGAAAGTCAGACCAATCGATTGTAAAAGTGGACGTTTTAGTGGAATAAAGCGTTGCCTTGTATGTGATGGATGTGTGCCGAGTTGAAAAGTGGATGCTAACGATTCTCAACAGATCTACAGTTGATCAACATTACACTCCCAGAATTTTAAATGGAGTTTGGAGCGATGCTCTGTCCATACAGAGAGATGGGAAGGCTGCGGAGCTCCAATGTTCCATCAACCTGTCTCCTGTCAAAGGTCCATCAGCTGGTGTAACTGACACTCTGTCTCTGTCTCTGTCTCTGTCTCCCCCCCCCCCAGTATGACTTGTCGGCCTCCACCTTCTCTCCAGACGGCAGAGTGTTTCAGGTGGAATACGCCATGAAGGCCGTAGAGAACAGCAGGTCAGATTCTCCATGTTCTATTTTTCTGTTTGCCCTGGCTGCCTCTTGTTCAGTAGATAACCAGTAGATAACAAGTAGGTAACAGTAAATAATCAGTAAGTAATCAGTAAGTAATCAGTCAGTTTAATTTGTAGATAACCAGTAGAGGGGTCTAACTGTGACTCTGTGTGTGTGTGTGTGTGTGTGTGTGTGTGTGTGTGTGTGTGTGTGTGTGTGTGTGTGTGTGTGCAGCACGGCCATAGGGATCCGCTGTAAGGACGGCGTTGTGTTCGGAGTGGAGAAGCTGGTTCTGTCCAAACTGTACGAGGAAGGATCCAACAAACGCATCTTCAACATCGACAGACACGTCGGCATGGTAACACACACACACACACACACACACACACACACACACACACACACTGAGGCAGAGCACATTCAGTCAGTCGTCCAGAGAAGCTTGACAGACCGCTGCTTACTGTCTCTGTCAGAGTGGAACCAGTCTGTCCCTGCTTCCACTGGGTCCAGTGACAGAGACTGGTTCACCAGTGACAGAGACTGGGTCCAGTGACAGAGACTGGTTCACCAGTGACAGAGACTGAGTCCAGTGACAGAGACTGGTTCCAGATCAGTACTCAGACTGGAGCTGCAGTGATTAACTTTAAAATGCAGCAGAGCAGCAGAACTGCTGCGTCTTTGCCTCCACCCTGCAGTGTGACCTGTCTCTCTCTCTCCACCCTGCAGTGTGACCTGTCTCTCTCTCTCCACCCTGCAGTGTGACCTGTCTCTCTCTCTCCACCCTGCAGTGTGACCTGTCTCTCTCTCTCCACCCTGCAGTGTGACCTGTCTCTCTCTCTCTCCACCCTGCAGTGTGACCTGTCTCTCTCTCTCCACCCTGCAGTGTGACCTGTCTCTCTCTCTCCACCCTGCAGTGTGACCTGTCTCTCTCTCCCCACCCTGCAGTGTGACCTGTCTCTCTCTCCACCCTGCAGTGTGACCTGTCTCTCTCTCTCCACCCTGCAGTGTGACCTGTCTCTCTCTCTCCACCCTGCAGTGTGACCTGTCTCTCTCTCCCCACCCTGCAGTGTGACCTGTCTCTCTCTCTCCACCCTGCAGTGTGACCTGTCTCTCTCTCTCCACCCTGCGGTGTGACCCGTCTCTCTCTCTCTCTCTCTCCAGGCTGCAGTGTGACCTGTCTCTCTCTCTCTCTCTCTCCAGGCTGCAGTGTGACCTGTCTCTCTCTCTCTCTCTCTCTCCAGGCTGCAGTGTGACCTGTCTCTCTCTCTCTCTCTCTCTCTCTCTCTCTCTCTCCAGGCAGCAGTGTGACCTGTCTCTCTCTCTCCAGGCAGCAGTGTGACCTGTCTCTCTCTCTGTCTCTCTCTCCAGGCGGTTGCTGGCCTGCTGGCTGATGCTCGCTCGCTCTCTGAAGTCGCCAGAGAAGAAGCTTCAAACTTCAGATCCAACTACGGACACGACATCCCACTAAAGGTACACACACACACACACTATACACACTCTGTACACACACCCACACACACACACTCTGTACACACACACACACACACACACACACACACACACACACACACACACACACCCCCCAGTCTGTTACAGTGTGTTGGATCAGTGTTCTCTGTGTGTCCTGACAGCATCTCTCAGACAGAGTGGCCATGTACGTTCACGCCTACACACTGTACAGCGCAGTGCGGCCGTTCGGCTGCAGGTGAGTCAGTCCACTGGTCTCTCTGTTCTCTAACTGTATTAGAACTGTTCTCTCTGTTCTCTAACTGTATTAGAACTGTTCTCTCTGTTCTCTAACTGTATTAGAACTGTTCTCTCTGTTCTCTAACTGTATTAGAACTGTTCTAGGGCTGCAACTAACGATTATTTTCATTGTGGATTAATCTGTGGATTATTTTCTCGATTAATCGATCAGTTGTTTGGTCTCTAAAATGTCAGAAAATGGTGAAAAATGTGGATCAGTGTTTCCCAAAGCCCAAGATGACGTCCTCAAATGTCTTGTTTTGTCCACAACCCAAAGATATTCAGTTTACTGTCATAGAGGAGGAAAGAAACCAGAAAATATTCACATTTAAGAAGCTGGAATCAGAGAATTTTGACTTATTTTTCTTAAAAAATTACTCAAACCGATTAATCGATTATCAAAATAGTTGGCGATTAATTTAATAGTTGACAACTAATCGATTAATCGTTGCAGCTCTAAACTGTTCTCTCTCTCTATTAGAACTGTTCTCTCTCTATTAGAACTGTTCTCTCTCTCTCTATATTAGAACTGTTCTCTCTCTATTAGAACTGTTCTCTCTCTATTAGAACTGTTCTCTCTCTCTCTATATTAGAACTGTTCTCTCTCTATTAGAACTGTTCTCTCTCTCTCTATATTAGAACTGTTCTCTCTCTATTAGAACTGTTCTCTCTCTCTCTGTATTAGAACTGTTCTCTTCCATAACACCACAGAACCACCTGCAACAGTGACCATCTGCTCATCTCATGATACAGTTCAATAAACCATCTGAGGTTCAGGATCAATACAGCCAGGATCCGATGTGATCAGTAAAAGTTCAGTGGCAACAAAGTCTGACTGAGCAGAATTCTGTTTATTTCTGAGACTCAAATCTTTCCAGCGATGCCATTGGCTGCTAGAATGTAAACAACAATTTAAAAATGTCGTTACAAAGTGACAATAATATAATTTGGATGGAGAGCTTGTGAAACTGTGATGGTCAAGAGTCTCATTAGTGATTACTACAGCAGAATAACATGGAGCTGATATCACCATTCATGTTCCTGACAGCAGAATAACATGGAGCTGATATCACCATTCATGTTCCTGACAGCAGAATAACATGGAGCTGATATCACCATTCATGTTCCTGACAGCAGAATAACATGGAGCTGATATCACCATTCATGTTCCTGACACACCAGACGGACTGACATGTTTTGTATTGAGATGTATTGAATCTCAACATATCGTCCCATCGCTAATTTTCACTAAACATCAGTTAAATATCAGTAAAATAAAAGAGTCTCATTTAGTCAGTAAGGACAGCAGCTGCTTTCACTGAGCAGACCGGAGGAACTGGCTAGTGAAACCAGCCGGTGTGGTTTTGGACTCGGTGTGGTTTTGGACTCGGTGTGGTTTTGGACTCGGTAGGCTCCGGTCAGTTTCTTCACACTCCAAAAATCTCCAAAAACAGCCAAAGATATCGACACTCGCTGTAATGCAGTGGAGGAAAAAGTCCTGAAATCCTTTACTGAAGTGAAAGTTTTCAAAACCATAATGTAGAAACACTTCAGTGAAAGTAAAAGTTCTGCATTTGAAAGTTTCCTTCAGGACATTTTACTGATAATACTTCTAGACTTTTACTGAAGTATGAAAAGTAAAAGTCGTCTTTCAGAGAGTTAAATTATTGAAGCAGGAACCTGTCAGAAGTATTTTAATGTTGTCGTCTAACTGATCCAGATCCTGTTGGACTTTAAACTCTAACTATGAAACATATTTTATGAGCTCATCGTATGTTTTGATGTAAAACTTTATTCTGCAAAGTAACTAGTGACTCAGCCGGCAGATAGAAGTAGAGGAGGAGGAGGAGAAAGTGTCATAGGATGAAAACCTCAGTCCAGTTCCTCCAGGTCTGAGCTTCTGGATCTTTACTGAGTTACTTTCCTCCTCTGCTGTAATGAGACTGAACACATTTCACTTTTCACTGCTTCACCCAGCCGGTCGGCTCCATAATAATGTCTGTCTCTCTGCCTGTCTCTCCCTCTGCCTGTCTGTCTCTCTGCCTGTCTCTCCCTCTGCCTGTCTGTCTGTCTCTCTGCCTGTCTCTCCCTCTCTCTCTCTGCCTGTCTCTCTCTGTTTCTCCCTGTCTCTCTCTCTCTCTGTGCCTGTATCTCTGTCTCTCTGCCTGTCTCTCTCTCTGTCTGTCTGCCTGTCTTTCTGCCTGTCTCTCTCTCTCTCCCTCTGTCTCTCTCTCTCTGCCTGTCTCTCTCTGTCTGTCTGCCTGTCTTTCTGCCTGTCTCTCTCTCTCTCTCTGTCTCTCTCTCTCTCTCTCTCTCTCTCTCTCTCTCTCTCTCTCTCTCTCTCTCTCTCTCTCTCTCTCTCTCTGTCTGTCTGTCTCTCTCTCTGTCTCTCTGCCTGTCTCTCTCTCTCTTTGCCTGTCTCTCTCTCTCTCTGCCTGTCTCTCTCTCTCTCTGTCTGTCTGTGTCTCTCTCTGTCTCTCTGCCTGTCTCTCTCTCTCTTTGCCTGTCTCTCTCTCTCTCTGCCTGTCTCTTTGCCTGTCTCTCTCTCTGTCTCTCTGCCTGTGTCTCTCTCTCTCTCTCTGCCTGTCTGTCTCTCTGCCTGTCTCTCTCTCTCTCTGTCTGTCTGTCTCTCTCTCTTTGCCTGTGTCTCTCTCTCTTTGCCTGTCTCTCTCTCTCTCTGCCTGTCTGTCTCTCTCTCTCTCTCTCTGCCTGTCTCTCTGCCTGTCTCTCTCTCTCTCTGCCTGTCTCTCTCTCTGTCTGCAGCTTCATCCTGGGCTCCTACGATAAAGACGACGGTCCTCAGCTCTACATGGTCGATCCCTCTGGCATTTCATACGTGAGTTCACCTGACTGTTCACCTGGCTCATCAGAAACATCAGCTGCACACACACACACACACACACACACACACACACACACACACACACACACACACACACACACACACACAGACACTGTATCAGTCTGCATATAGACTCTGTTATCAGTGTGAGGCCTAACACAGACTCTGTGTTCAGGGTTACTGGGGCTGTGCCATCGGAAAGGCAAAACAGGCCGCCAAGACAGAGATCGAAAAACTGCAGGTGAGGAACAATTTTATTAAATCTGTCTATAGTCTGAATCTGGAGGGATCTGTCTATAGTCTGAATCTGGAGGGATCTGTCTATAGAGGGATCTGTCTATAGTCTGAATCTGGAGGGATCTGTCTATAGTCTGAATCTGGAGGGCTCTGTCTATAGTCTGAATTTGGAGGGATATGTCTATAGTCTGAATTTGGAGGGATATGTCTATAGTCTGAATTTGGAGGGATATGTCTATAGTCTGAATGTAGAGGGATCTGTCTATAGTCTGAATGTAGAGGGATCTGTCTATAGTCTGAATCTGGAGGGATCTGTCTATAGTCTGAATCTGGTTTGACTTCTCTTCTTGGTGTAAAGATGTTTGACTGAATTTGTCTTTGCGTTGTCTCCTCAGATGAAGGACATGACGTGCAGAGAGCTGGTGAAGGAAGTGGCCAAAATGTAAGAGTCTGCATGGTGTCCGCATCCAAAAAACTTTATTTAAACGATAAGGCCGGTGTTTTTTAATGCATTTCTTACCGTCAACAAATCCTATGAAAATAACAAAATCAACAATGCGTTTGCTCTCCTCCCGTTACTTTCTGACTTCCCATGTTCCCTTTAGCCGTCAACCAGGAAGTCATCGGCTCCAATTGTAAGATAAAAACCTTGAAATTCAGCTCACAAAGACATAGTTTACATTTTAAAAATCTCTAACCGTTACCATGAAAAGTCAGGCTGTTGTAGTTTTTACCAAATCAAATTCAAACGGGAACAAATTCTTCATTACGCCGGGGGACTATTTTCTGTGCTACGGAACTACTTTCCTGAGATGGAAAACGTGTTTCCGGCCGGCTTATTAAGTCGTTTGAGGAAAAAGTGGTCCGGCCCGGTGCATGGTGATGATGAAATATGCTGCAGAGCAGCAGCATGGCTCTGTGACGGGTTTTTAATCGTTTTTTAATACAATGGAGTTCTATGGCTGCTGGGACATGGCTGCACTGGGACCAGATACATGGACCAGACTTGTTAGCAGAACAAATCATTGCTGAATTTGTTATTTTCATAGGATTTGTTGATGGTAAGAAATGCATTAAAAACACCAGACTGATCCTTTAAAGTTCAGACATAAACATACAAGTGATATCCAGGTGTAAAAGACACTGAGGCTGGAGCTCAGAGACTCATCAGCCTCATGAACAGTTTAAAAGCGAAGCGTCTCCGGTCCACACAGAGGAACTTGTTAATGGAAATAAAGTTTTGCATGTGGATGAAACCAGGAAGCAGAACAAACAGATCAGACAGGAACAGGAAGTGTCAGGCTGCAGATGAAGAGTTTATTTTGCTGTGAGCGTCAGCAGAGGAGAGCCTGGAGACGCTTTACTGACAGGTGTAAATATGATCCAGGATCAGATCTGCAGTCTGGATACAGGATGTTACTGCAGGAGGAGAGGAGGCCTTGGTGTCTTCTGGGTAATGTTTCCTGTTGTACCTGAACAGATAGTCCCACACACACACACACACACACACACACACACACACACACACACACACACACACACGCGCACTCACTGAGTGCGTTTACATGGACTTGAGTCTCCCGGTTATGATCGGGTTTTTGAAGTATCCCGTTTTTGTGTTTGCTCATGTAAACATCATATCCCGATTTCAGAAACCCGGATAAGCCCTTATCCCGGTTTTGAGAAACCCGATTATGCTAGCCGGAGTACTCCGAAAGAAACCGGGATCCTGTCGCATGTAAACATCTGATCCAGGTTTCTGACCGCTGCAGACTCCCTGCACAGGCTTCAGCCGAGAGACGGGACAGAAAAACACAAACAACAACAACAACGTGAGCGTCTCACTTCTGGAGCGATGAGGAAACGGAGTTTTCTCTTTCGGTGATGAAAGAATGAAATATACTCGGCAGTTTAGATGGAGAAAGCATGGAAATGCTGAGCTGTTAGTCTGTAGATCCAGACTACAGGAGGCCGGTTTCCAACACGCACAGTGGAGCGAGTCAGGTCAGGAGGAAAATACTAAAGAAACATTACTACAGCCAAACATCAAAACTAAACAGTCAAATTAATTTAAGGTTAACGGTTACAGAGGAATATCAGATTAACGATTTCAAATTTGCCGGTTTGTGTTGTAAACATCACAGGCGCCTGCAGCATGCAGGCATCAGTAAGCGGGGTGTTAGTATTTATCATGAATACGGAGATATGAAGAACCAGATTTCTGTGTTCCATGTGAACGCCACATCCTGAATATGATCAAAACCGGGATAAGACTCATAACCGAGACACTCAAGTCCATGTGAACAGTCAGTGAAAGCTTCCTGTGAACTTGCTGCAGCTGCTGATGAAGCGTCTCCTCTGTCTCCTCTGTCTCCTCTGTCTCCTCTGTCTCCTCTGTCTCCTCTGTCTTTCTGTCTTTCTGTCTTCCAGAATCTACATCGTTCATGACGAGGTGAAGGACAAGGCGTTCGAGCTGGAGCTCAGCTGGGTGGGAGAAAGTAAGAACCGAACACTGTCTGTCCTGCTCAGGCCGCTCTGCAGCCCCTGTCCTGTCCTGCCCTGCCCTGCCCTGTCCTGTCCTGCCCTGTCCTGTCCTGTCCTGCCCTGCCCTGTCCTGCCCTGTCCTGCCCTGTCCTGCCCTGTCCTGTCCTGTCCTGTCCTGTCCTGCCCTGTTTTGTCCTGTCCTGTCCTGTCCTGCCCTGCCCTGCCCTGCCCATCCCTGCCCTGCCCTGCCCTGCCCTGTCCTGCCCTGCCCTGCCCTGTCCTGTCCTGAGCAGGATTTTCCCCTTTTGAAATATCAACTCATCCAAAAACGATCCCCCTGACTCGTTCCTCCTGGTCCGTTGGCAGTGTGTGACAGTGTCTGTGTTTCCATTCAGATTTTGCGCAAATTCAAAGCAAAAATTTGAAAAGTTGACAACCGTAAAATGTGAATCTGGTGCGTTTCCATTAACGGCTTTTAACCGAATAAGTAGGTTTGTGTGTGTGTGGTGAGACAAGATCACAATGAGCTTTCCAAGAGAAGTAATAATAATTCTGTCATGTAGTCTGCTGGCTGTACAGTATATTTCTGTCTTTCTCGTGGCGCTGTCTTAATATTATGGGCTGTATCACAGGAGAAATGCCTTTCTACGCCGGGCGCCATATATCTGGAACAGAGACACAGAACAGTTCTGGGAGTCTCTGTGTGAAGCTTTTTACAGCCTGAGAGCCTCTGCTGAAACACGTTAGGACCGAGGTTATTATCGTTAACGAAAACTAACAAAATAACGAAAACTAGGTGTGAAAAAACATTTTTGTTAACTGAAATAAAAGTAAAAACGAGGCTTTACAAAAAAATGATAACTAACTGAAACTGTATTGTGTGTTTACCAAACTAACTAAAACAAACAAATTATAGAGAAAATGTCTTTAGTTTTCGTCTTTGTCAATTTATTTCATACATAAGCCTAGTATTTAGAATTTTTGAATCTCGCCCCTGACAAATACCCCATATTACAAAAAAAGACTAAAACTTACACTGAAACTAATAAAAACTAAACTAAAACTAAGCATTTTCAAAAAATAAAAACTAAATTAAAACTAAGCATTTTCAAAAAATAAAAACTAAACTAGCAAACCTGCTTTAAAAACTAATTAAAACTAAACTGAAATTGAAAACAAAAAGTCAAAATGAAATAAAAAATAAAATAAAAATAAACTAATGAAAAATGCAAAATATAAATATATAATATAATAACCTTGGTTAGGATCCAGAACGACATCTGATCTGCTGCAGGATCATCGGGCCGGTCTCTGAGCCGGTCTTTGGGTCGGACTCTGGGCCGGACTCTGGGCCGGTCTCTGGGCCGGACTCTGGGCCGGTCTCTGGGCCACAGCAGCAGACTGGACAAGCTGCAGCTGCAGAACAGGGTCACTTTAACTCTGCGTCATTAATTTGCAAAACACGTTTCCAACGCTGTTTTT
Organism: Centroberyx affinis; assembly: GCF_046629955.1. Classification (NCBI taxonomy): domain Eukaryota; kingdom Metazoa; phylum Chordata; class Actinopteri; order Beryciformes; family Berycidae; genus Centroberyx; species Centroberyx affinis. Next base: position 5,232 of record NW_027278744.1, on the reverse strand, counting down.
TTGAATAACCTTTTTATTATCGACAGACAAACAAAAACACCTCAAGCGAACGTAAAAACTTTTTGCCGATATTTAGGGAGTTTTTTCAAAATTGGTGTTTCCCATTTTATGACGGTGGCATACACCAAACAGAAAATGGACCCAAACAGAAAACTCACTTCCTGTTCAGCTGGTCGCCACGGTGACGCATCTGACTCACTTCCTGTCCTCTCTCCTCAGTAACAAACGGACGACACGAACTCGTACCCAAAGACGTCAGGGAGGAGGCCGAGAAGTACGCCAAGGTGAGCTGTCAGCTGATCGGCACACACCCGCCCTGTCCGGCACACACCCGCCCTGTCGGCCGATCGGCACAACCGCCCTGTCGGCCGATCGGCACACACCCGCCCTGTCGGCCGATCGGCACACACCCGCTCTGTCAGCTGATCGGCACACACCCGACCTGTCGGCCGATCGGCACACACCCGACCTGTCGGCCGATCGGCACACTGTGTCTACCTGGACTCACCTGGCAGACGGCCTTAACGTTCCGTTCTTCCAGCTGTTAAATGGTTAAAAAACAGAAAGCTGTGAGCTGAGAAAATATCAAACCACCAGCTGTTATTAACACACACTAATAATGTTACTGACAGTAGTACTGCTAACATGCTGTCATCAACACATACTGGTTCTCTGGTAGTACTGTTAGCACACAGCAGTACTCTGATTCCTCTAATGCTCTCTCTCTCTTTCACAGGATTCTTTGGAAGAGGAGGATGACTCTGATGAAGACAACATGTAAAATCAGCGCTGCAGACCCCCCCCCCCCCTACACACACACACACACACACACACACACACACACACACACACACACACACACACACACTGTCATCCCACCAACTCTCCTGACAGCTCGGACCCAGATTGATTATTTTGTATGTTTTATAGTTCCTGGACCATTCATGTCTGTTTTGCTTTTGGTTTGATTAATTTCAGCTTTGAAAATAAAAGGTTGACGAAAAAGTTGTTTCCATAGTAACGCTGTCTTTCACCTTTTTGTTTACCTCAGAGGGAGGACAACAGACTGACAGTGTTTCAGTACAGACTGATGACACAGGACAACAGACTGACACACCACAGGACAACAGACTGACTGTTACAGTACAGACTGATGCAACACAGGACAACAGACTGACATGACAGGACAACAGACTGACAGTGTTACAGTACAGACTGATACAACACAGGACAACAGACTGACATGACAGGACAACAGACTGACAGTGTTACAGTACAGACTGATACAACACAGGACAACAGACTGACATGACAGGACAACAGACTGACAGTGTTACAGTACAGACTGACATGACACAGGACAACAGACTGACATGACACAGGACAACAGACTGACATGACAGGACAACAGACTGACAGTGTTACAGTACAGACTGACATGACACAGGACAACAGACTGACATGACACAGGACAACAGACTGACATGACAGGACAACAGACTGACATGACAGGACAACAGACTGACTGTTACAGTACAGACTGATACAACACAGGACAACAGACTGACATGACAGGACAACAGACTGACTGTTACAGTACAGACTGATACAACACAGGACAACAGACTGACATGACACAGGACAACAGACTGACATGACAGGACAACAGACTGACATGACAGGACAACAGACTGACAGTGTTACAGTACAGACTGATGACACAGGACAACAGACTGATGACACAGGACAACAGACTGACGGTGTTGCAGTACAGACTGACATGGTCAGTGTGCAGTAACTGGCTGTACTACAGAAACAGTAGATAAGAGTTTATTTATTTCCACATTTAAATGATGAGAAAGACGTGATTTAAAAACTGCAGCTGAAGACACACACACACACCTGTTTCAGGTTCAAAGGTCACCCTCTGACTCCCCCCCCCCCCCCCCCCCCTCCTCCTCAGCTGTCAGGATTGTCCTCGAGCTGGACCTTGGTCAGTGTGAAGCTGTTGTAGGTCTGTTATTGTTAGAAATGAAAACTGTTCATATTACTAGAGAGAAATCTCATGTATGGTTTTACCTTCACTCTCTTCCGGTTACGTAACAGCGCGGCCGGGCCCGCCCACTCCGACTCTTTACAAACGGCGCCACACTGCTCGACAGTGTTCAGACCAAAGCCCGTTCAGTTTTCACCTCTTTATTTACCGTTTTACCGTCAGTCCTCCCGCACGGCCGGCTGGCTGTTTCTGGGTGACTGTGCTGTTGAACCAGAGCAAAGCGGCTTGTTGTGCAGCCTGGCTCCCACAATCCCGATACGTGACTTCTCTCTTGTACGGAAGAGAACGTGACGCCGAACTCCATTTAAAAATCTGCCGGTTTTGTCTTTCCTTGCTTATCGGCGAAGTTACATATGTGACACACCATGACTTAAGACCTTTTACGTGTTTGTATGAGCCACTCTTCACTTCGGCATACACCTAGTACATCATACAGCACTCATCTCAATAAAATATCAACCTATAGCACCGGTTCACCGCTTATTACCGGCACCAAAATACGCAGCGGAGCGCGCTAGCAAGCGGTGTGAACCAATCGTAATAGTTGAGATTTTGTTTAAATAAAGTGCTGCTTTGTGGATTATCCTATGCCGAAATTACTAGAAACCCCAATGATTCGTTAAAGATCTTAAATTATGTTCTACTACTTATTTACCTCTGCCGATTATCAGGGTAACATTAATCTGACAGATTTTTGAATGGGGTTTGGCGTGACGTGGAGTCTCGGTACGGACAAGGAAGCCCGCTCAGCCAATAGCGACGCGCCCTTGCTTGGAACAATATGTGCGAGGCCAATCGCGTTTCCAAGTCGCGGCTTTTCTCTTGAACTCGCCTCTGATTGGACGAGCGCGCAGCAGATGCCGTCATTTCCCTCAAGGCGCCGCGTTCGTATCGGCCAACAGCGGCGCCAGAAGTGGTATGTCCTATTGAAATCGAGGGATCGTTCGGCCAATCACATTTCCCTGTTTCGACCACCGCTGTCACCGCAGCCAATCGGGTGTCGGGAAACAGAGCTCGGGCTCAACAGCTTGTTGTTCGTGTATTGCTTTGCAACCCGAGCGAGAGGGGAAGCAGTCGCATCGTTGTATGTAAGTATAAAAATGTTCACATTCTTTCCTAAACGAAACGTAAACTTTTAACAATTCAAACTCGCGGTGCCGCAGGGACAGAGAGACCGTCAGATGTCGGAGGAGAAACGGTCAGATTCTTCCCAGTTTCTTGCTGTTAAAACGACGAAACGAGCTGGTTGAATTGAATGGCAGTAGCAAGTCGGCTTGTTTTTGCAGTGAAGAAATGTAAGGTTATGCGCCTTTTGTGGAACAGCGATATTAAATAAATAAATCCTGTACAGATACTTTTTGTTTAACCGAAGGCCATTGATTCTCATTATCCTTAACAGAAACTTAGTTTATTGATGTAACAGGAACTAACGTTGACGTTAGTTAGCCAGCTCCGATGTTATCAGACGGTTTAAATCGCCATATGATCCACAAACTAGCTAGCAAGGTTAGTTGACTCGCTAGTTAGCCAACTAGCTAAATTTAGCTCGGGACTTGAGAGTAATCCCCCGTCGTTTCTTCGCTCTCCGTTAGAAATCAGTCGTTGTTTTTACTTTGATAAGGTTAGGACACGTTTTCCTACACATTTTCCCAGCAGCTGTCCGGTGGTTTTCATTAGCTAGCAGTTTGGAGGCTAGCGCTAGCCGAGCTGCTGTCTGACATGGCGAGCTGTGATGGCGACGTGACTCAGTCAGGCTGGAGCGAAGCGGGAAGAACACACCGCTCCGTGTTGTTGTCCCGACCCACGGCCATGTCAGCCTGCTCTCAACCCCGCGACATTTACTGCTCAACCCGCTGAAACTCACGACTAGATCCCCGTTTCGACGAAGTAAACGCCGCTACAGCGAGCTATCTGCCACATATTTAGTGGATGTGGAGGGAGGGGGCTGCATCGAGCTGGGAAAGAATGCGTGAGCTAGAAGTAAGAGGCTAGTTGTTAGCTAGCTAGCATTATTTAACAATCATTCGACAGTTTTCCACTCTGTCCCCCTGTCCTTCAGTCCGGTCACCGACTATCATAATTCCTGTCCTGTTGTGTGTTTCAGAAATCAATCTTTCGAGCTGGACTCCCTCAAATAGCCTGAAGATGAAGGTAAGTGTCTGACTTGGTGAAGCCAGTTACCGGCGACGCCTCTCTGGAATAAACTGGGAACATTATTTTCATAGTTTTGGCTAAGCTTCAGCTCAGTTTGCTACGTCACGTCATGTAGCCCGGGGTCTGTTTACTGAACCCGGCCAACATGGCTCCAACATGGCAGCTCAGTTTAATCCACGGGAAAGTCAGTGAATTGTTGTCCTGGTGTTACTGCAGGCTTCAGTCAGGAGTGATGAGCAGCTACATGCAGCTAACTGCAGCCTCCATGCATGGATGTCTTCCTCTGATGACGGTTGCGACTGTCATGATGCTAACTGTGTGTGTGTGTGTGTGTGTGTGTGTGTGCAGGCAGTGGAAGAGCCTGCCTACCTGACTGTGGGGACGGATGTCAGTGCCAAGTACAGAGGAGCCTTCTGCGAGGCCAAGATCAAGACTGTTAAACGCATGGTGAAGGTGAAGGTAAGACACCCCCCCCCCGTGCCCCTGCCCCCCCTCAGTTGGTACCAGTACAAACCATCGAGAGTTATAACATTAGTTTGAGGTCAGTGGATAAAACTCATTGTAATAATCCATTAATCTCCGTTAGAGGACTCTGCCTTCCTTTCTGGCTTCACTGTCGGTCCTGACCTGCTGTCAGGTTTCAACGTTGGAGAAACTCTCTGAAACACTAACATTTGAGCCTGGACTGGGCCTGATACTCAAAGCCAGTCTCTAACACACAGTGGAACAGAAGCACCATATAGATCAGTGTAAAACCTGCAGAGCAGCAAGGAGAGCTGGTTGTTGTTGTGATGAGACAGACAGGCAGACAGACAGACAGGCAGACAGGCAGACAGACAGCTGCAGGTCTGATGTTTCTCAGCTGGATTTACTGCAGGTGGAGCTGGAAGTTTCTTCTGCTCCCGACTGAACAGACAGAAGCTTCAGACGGCGCTCGCTCTGATCCGTCTGTCTGTCTGTTGTCTGTCTGTTGTCAGACTGACTGATGACGCTCCGTCTGTCAGACTTCCATCAGTTTTGAC